>NW_027281826.1:5000-22500 GCF_046629955.1 Centroberyx affinis
ATGGAAACACACCGACTGGGTTAGCTGTTAGCTACCGTTACCTAGGTTACCTGCTAGCTTTAGCTAACACAGCTAAAACCGAAGAAGAAGAAGTCTCTGCTGTAAACAGCGGCTGGTGTCTGGAACAGCTTAAAACAACGTAACGTGACGTCTTCCATCATACAGACTGATGTCAATGTACACGAGAGTCTTTTGCAGAAAAGTAGTTTAAGTTCATGTTACATGAATAGCTAGCAGCTGCTAACGAGCTGTCAGCGCTCCGCCATGTTTGTTTACGATGACGTCATGCGACCAGACCTCCAACTACAGAGCTAGAGTGAATAGAAGGATCATTCATACTCAAATTTTCATCTAGTTACTGAACGGTCACGTGGCTGAGCTCTGATTCAGGAGCGCGTGGGGACTGCGGTCGGCTGCCATGAGTCTGATGAAGCTGACGTGGATTGTCTCTCATGTTTTAGTAAATTATAATTAAATGTCATTTTTTAGTGCTCGAACAGTAATCTCCAAGCGTCACATAGGTATCAGTAAGTGATACTTTTTAATTAGCACATTCACATTTAATTTAACCATGATGTGAAGTTTTATAATAGAATTTACGCTCATCAAGGAGACTAGACTGCCACACACCAAGAATCTCTCTATTCATTCTACTTCTGTGGCTCCCGGGTGCTTTTATTTTGACACAAACACTAGCTTTTATTTCTACTGGTAATAAATATTTCACCATTTCTACTAGAAAATGTCAAATTTGGAATGTTTATAGAAGATAAAAATATATAATTTTTAATGAATAATTTAATTATTTTGGCAAAATATTTTATACACAAATGTAAATATTGCAAAACACAACCATGTTTAACAGCCTTTAAAAACGAGTTAGAAATCTCTAAAACGTATGAAAAGCATGACTGGCCAAAAATTACACTTTGTATTTGCGCAGTATAAAGTAATTTAACCCCTGGAATGTTCTCTGTTTTTGTTTTTCCTTTCATTTACTATTTCTTTTCTCTTTGTTTTTGTTTTCTCTATTTCCTTTGGATTATTGTCTTTGACACATATGTGCTGTACTCAGCTTACTCTGGTGATATAGGAAGAACTGTCATTGCCAATTTGTTGAATATTTGAAGACTAATAAAAAAAACATGGAAATATTAGTATTATAAAAAAGACAGAGAGACACAGACAGAGAGACACACACAGACACTTTTCATTCAGACAGTTTTACTCAAAACTACAATATGCCACTTTTTTCATATTAAAATAACAAATAAACAGGATATAATCTACAGTATCAGTCTGTGTGTTCATACCTAAATACATAAATTAATACCTAAATGTTACATTCAAACCCTGTTTGCTCTATTCTTATTTATATTCTGTTTTCCTTTACTGTATTCTGTTACAGCTTCCTGTTGCGGTTTCCCCACAGCGATCAATAAAATCTCATTTTGTCTAATGGAATTTGTTTTCTCTATTTCCTTTTGATTATTGTCTTTAACACATATGTACTGTACTCAGCTTACTCTGGTGATATAGAAAGAACTGTCATTGCCAATTTGTTGTATATTTGAAGATTCTAATAAAAAAAACTTGGAAATATTAGTATTATAAAAAAACAAACAAACAAACAAACTAGCTTTTATTTTGAAACCGGAAAAGCTTGTTACAGGACAGGAAGTTCCTCTGCTCTCGGCACGCAGCGCTGTTTGGTTACAAAGCTGCTAAAGCTAACTAGCTGCTGTGCTGCTGCTGACAGGCGGCGTCAGAACACGGTGGAGCGAATCTTTAGCTTCCCAGAAGGTGAAGCTACTTCCCGCTAAACTTTAGCTTCCTCTGAGCCGGAAGTGGAGAGTGAAGGCAAGATGGCGGCGGCCGCGGACAGCGACATGGAGCAGAAGGTCCTGCAGTATGAAAACTTCATCGGCGACGTGCTGCAGAGAGACTTACAGTGAGTCACTGTGACACGCATGGCTGAGGGAAGCGGTGAGAAAAACAACGACTTTTAACCTTCACTGGTCCGCTTTGTGTGTGTGTGTGTGTGTGTGTGTGTGTGTGTGTGTGTGTGTGTGTGTGTGTGTGTGTGTGTGTGTGTGTGTGTGTGTGTGTGTTTGTGTGTGTTTCAGGAGGGTGCTGGAGCAGAGAGACGGAGTTTATGAGAAAATCTCCCAGTATCTCCAGTTAAAAAACACCATAGAGAGTCTGCAGGTACACACACACACACACACACACACACACACACACACACACACACACACACACACACACACACACACACACACAGCTCTTCCAGAATGTGTTTATACAATACACTGCATGTTATCAAATGTTTTGGTGAGGAGAATGTGAATGAAGGCAGATAGATAGATAGATGGAGGGATATATAGACAGGTAGATAGATAGATAGATAGACGGATAGATGGATAGATAGACAGGTAGATAGATAGATAGATAGATAGACAGGTAGACAGACAGACAGACAGACAGACAGGCAGACAGAGACAGACAGGCAGACAGAGACAGACAGGCAGACAGAGACAGACAGGCAGACAGAGACAGACAGACAGTCAGACAGACAGTCAGACAGTCAGACAGGTAGTCAGACAGACAGACAGACAGACAGACAGGTAGTCAGACAGACAGACAGACAGACAGGCCCTGTCAGCATGCTGAAGCCTCCTGTCTCCCTGCAGGAGTCTGGATCCCAGCAGCTGAAGACAGAAGTGGATCTGGGCTGTAGCTTCTATGTCCAGGCTCATGTGTAAGATGCTGCTGCTGAGAGACAGAAAACACTGTGTGTGACGGGCTGGGTGACTGGACGGGTGACGGGACGGGCCGGGTGACGGGCCGGGGGACGGGCCGGGTGACGGGACGGGTGACGGGACGGGCCGGGTGACGGGCCGGGGGACGGGCCGGGTGACGGGACGGGTGACGGGACGGGTGACGGGCCGGACCGGGTGACGTGACGGGTGACGGGATGGGCCGGACCGGGTGACGAGATGGGTGACGTGATGGGCCGGGTGACGGTATGGGCCGGACCGGGTGACGGGCCGGGCCGGGCCGGGTGACGAGATGGGTGACGTGACGGGTGACGTGATGGGCCGGGTGACGGGACGGGTGGGGTGACGTGATGGGCCGGGTGACGGGACGGGTGGGGTGACTGCTTTACATGATGTGGAGCTTTAAAGGTTAATCGTACATCTTCATCCAAGGTGCCGGAGTCAAACTCAAGGTGCTGCTTGTAGTGACTAGTTGGCCAAACCCCGACAGCCTCGGTGGTGAACGAAACACTAAAATGTTTTCTAGACACACAAACCTTTAGTTTATCTTTAGTCGCTTCTTCTGTCTTGCTGCTGTTGTAGTTTGCAGAATGTTTCCTCAGCTGTTAGTTCTTGTGTAATATTTAGAATCCTACTGCTTTGTGTCCCTCAGCTGTGTCAGTCTGTATTATATCATTTTGCGGTAAGAACCGTTACAAACACACTGAGGCTACACACCTGTGTATATTTATCGCTTGATTGTGTGACTCGACCCATCACCCACATGTCACTGCCCCCTTGTGGCCTGGCATACTAACACCCAAATAAAAACAAACCAAAAAGCACCCATATTGGCTCCAACACTGCTATTAAATTCAGGTACCCATCAGTATCGGTTCAGGTATGGAAATTTTTCAAACACTCTAATTATGACGCTCACCAAACTCCCTGCTGACTGTGCTGTGCAGACTTTTAAGTGTTTTTAATGTTTTTTTTAGGCAACAAAACTAGCAGCTGGTTTAGGATTGACTTAATGAATCATGTAATTTCTTACATCTCTGAAATAATACACTCTCTTTGTTGTTCTGTTTGTCACCCTGAACACAGGAGCCCGTTTTAAATAAAGTTGACATTAGATCAGTATTTTTCTGTCATGTTCCATCGTGATCCAACAGTCTGCTGCTTTTCACTCCAACTTACGGAAGCTTATCTTTCTCAAGATAACGGCATTAAAAAAATAATTGCAAGCACGGCCTTTCTTGGCTTCCGTACCAAACAGACAGACAGCAGCTCAGTTTATTAACCCGCTCCTCCTGTCTGGTTGGAATGTGAACTAGTTCCTGAGCTGCTGTAGTTTTTGGTTGGAGTGAAAACCTGCAGACGGCTGAACCTGGACTGGACCACACTGCCATAGATGTTCTAGACATCGTCTGCTGTGTCTGAGTGTGTTTCTGAGGCAGAGTGGTGTGTCTTCTCAGGGAGGATGCGTCCAGGATCTTCGTGGCGGTGGGTTATGGATTCTTTGTGGAGATGAACCACGATGAAGCTCTGCGCTTCATCGACAAGAAGACGAGCCAGCTCACTGCGTAAGGAGGAGGATGAAGATATAAAACAGATGGATAGATACAAACTGATAAAGATTCATATTGTCATTGCTCCCATTAGTTCACATGGATGGACTCTCCCAGGTTTGATCTCTGCAGTAACTCTTCACCTCCAGCAGAGGGCGACCAAACTAAAGCCACATCACAGGCTTTCTCTGAATCATAATGGAATGAAACATGACTTAATTTTCCATGTCATAATATGCAAATTTTTTAAACAGAAAATGCCCCCCCCCCCCCCCAAAAAAAAAATATCCCCAAAGTTTTATTTTTTTGTATTTTTATATAAAAATCACGTTCCTTCTCCTTCCTGGAAAACAGTATCTTTAATGGGCCTCATGATAAAACTGCCTTTCTCTCTGTAGCACATGCTGCTCTCTCATTGGTTTACACTTTTGAATGATGCCTCCCTGCGTTGTCCCGCCCCAACATCCTGTTTCAACAGGAAATGCATCACACCATGGAAACAAGACGCTCCCACTTTGTGACTTTAAAGTAACATCCTGACAATTTGAATTTTAGTTACTGTAGTTACTTTTCCTTACATGACATCTCATCGTAGGTTAGCTTTCTGCTAGTTGTGTCCATTGTTGTCAGTGAGGAATGCTAACAGTGCTAACATGCTGTGTTTCAGCTTCACTGAGCTGCTGACCAAAGACTCTGCCAAGATCAAAGCCAACATCCGCATGGTGCTGGAGGTCAGCTGGATACTCTGTTTACACATGTACTACTGCTACTGCACATACACATGTACTACTGTTACTGCACATATACTGTTACTGCACATATACTGTTACTGCACATACACATGTACTACTGCTACTGCACATATACTGTTACTGCACATACACATGTACTACTGTTACTGCACATATACTGCTACTGCACATACACATGTACTACTGCTACTGCACATATACTGCTACTGCACATACACATGTACTACTGTTACTGCACATACACATGTACTACTGTTACTGCACATACACATGTACTACTGCTACTGCACATACACATGTACTACTGTTACTGCACATACACATGTACTACTGTTACTGCACATATACTGTTACTGCACATACACATGTACTACTGCTACTGCACATACACATGTACTACTGTTACTGCACATATACTGTTACTGCACATACACATGTACTACTGCTACTGCACATACACATGTACTACTGTTACTGCACATACACATGTACTACTGTTACTGCACATATACTGCTACTGCACATTTACTGTTACTGCACATACACATGTACTACTGCTACTGCACATATACTGCTACTGCACATACACATGTACTACTGCTACTGCACATACACATGTACTACTGTTACTGCACATATACTGCTACTGCACATATACTGTTACTGCACATACACATGTACTACTGCTACTGCACATACACATGTACTACTGTTACTGCACATACACATGTACTACTGTTACTGCACATATACTGCTACTGCACATATACTGTTACTGCACATACACATGTACTACTGTTACTGCACATATACTGTTACTGCACATACACATGTACTACTGTTTACTGCACATATACTGTTACTGCACATACACATGTACTACTGTTACTGCACATATACTGTTACTGCACATACACATGTACTACTGTTACTGCACATATACTGTTACTGAACATACACATGTACTACTGCTACTGCACATATACTGTTACTGCACATACACATGTACTACTGCTACTACACATATACATGTTCTACTGCTACTGCACATATACATGTACTACTGCACATATACTTTACTACCATTGCTACACATATACATGTACAACTGTTAGTACACAAACATGTGCTACTGTTACTACACATACACCTGTACTACTGTTTACACATATACTGCACTACTGTTACTGCACATATACAGTACATGTACGACCGTTACTGCACACTGTTACTGTACATATACTACACATGCACTGCTGTTGCTACGTCTGAAAACTATTCCGTATTTCACTAAAAAAAAAAAAAATAGAGAAAAAGTAGACATGATAATAAATTTGCATAGTAGAAATATGTATTTTTTCCTTTCCCATAAATCATCTGGCGATGACCCCCTGGAGGGTCCCGAGCCCCAGGTTGAGAACCACCGGTCTAGAGAAAGCTTTACTCTCTCAGTGCCTTGCTCAAGGGAACTTCAGCACAGATTATTATTCATTCAGATTCCCAGCCAGACAGTCGGGGTTCAAACCCACAAAGATGCGAATGATCAGGTTGGAGTTTTACTCTTCAGCGTATGAGACATCTGATTGGCCGCTGTCTTCCTCTTCTTCTCTTGCTCAGGGTCTGAGGGAGCTGCAGGGGCTGACAGAGCTGCCAGACAGCAGAAGAAGAGAAGACCTCTAGTCTTCTTCACCTGTTGGAAAACCTGGAAGAAACCGAGGTGGATCCCGGACCGCTGGAGCCAGAGCGGAAACGTTTGGCTTCAGAACACTTTGGATTCTGCTGAACGACGTTTGGACAAATCTGACGGACATTTTCTGCTGTTTTTTTTTTTTTTAGAGCTGAAAGCAGATGGAGCCGTTAACTGTGTTTGAAAAGTGACTCGTACCTGAGATCGGTCTGAACGGACGAAACGACCCGCGTGAGTGAAAGAAAGACAGATGACATCACACCTGAGAGACAGTACATCATGGAAGCTGGTGAAAGTGAAATCAGTTTTAAGGAATATTTGCAGTGGAGGACGGAGGAGACTTTCTGTCCTCCATCTTGTTGAAGTGAGCCAGCAGAGTGCCAGACGGTCTGAGGTGAAACCCACCTGAACATCTGATCCGACCGGTCGGACTCATCGGATCTGCGTCGGATCTCGGAGAACGTGTCGGCCCAAATCTGGTTTAAAAAGATCAGGTTCCAGGTGTGTTTGGTGTCTGTGTCACATGTCGGCCGCTTCCACCTGACATGTGAACGCAGCTTCAGTCCAGAACCAGAACTGAGACGCTGCAGATTCTGCTGTCGGTCCAAATTACATTCTGCTGTCAGTTCGCTCACTGCTGGGAAATCTGCTCCAGACAGAAGAGACCGATCCAGACTGAAGACTGTCTGTCTGTCTGTCTGTCTGTCTGTCTGTCTGTCTGTCTGTCTGTCTCTCTGTCTGTCTGTCTGTCTCTCTGTCTGTCTGTCTGTCTGTCTGTCTGTCTGTCTGTCTGTCTGTCTGTCTGTCTGTCTGTCTGTTAGGGCTGAACGATTTTGAAAAAATATCTAATTGCGATTATTTTGACTGATATTGCAATTGCGATATGATTTGCGATATTAGAGGGAATGATAATTTTTACATCATTATTCTCGTTTTCATTGAAAAACGTATTAAAATGATTATGGTGTGATTTCTGCGGGGATCTGTACCAAACAAAGATGTTTTCTTCAGTCTGTAGAATATGATGTGTAGGCCAGGACATCTCTGCAGCACCACAATATTTACTTTAAAATGATATTTTGACACATTTCACCTTTAACAAATATTGCGCCTCCTGAGATTTGAAAATTGCAGTAGGATTTCAATAAAATTTAGATTAATTGTTCAGCCCTACTGCCTGTCTGCCTGTCTTTGTTTTTTACTTGTTCTGATGGATTCAGATTCTGTGAGTGTGAACCGCAAATAATAAAGTGAACTGCTCCTGATGATCAGTGACTCTTCATTTACCAGACAGCCAAGACCTTTGATGATGATGATGATGATGATGATGATGATGATGATGATGATGATGATGATGGTTCCTGGTGGATTAGATCAGAAGCTCAGATGCCTTAAAATAATTTAAAGAATAAATAATCTTTAAAAAAAGAACTTGAACCAGTTAGGTGTAAAACCAGCACCGTCCAGACAGAGACTGGTTATTCTAGTTCTACTGGTTCTTCTGGTTCCTCTTGTTCTTCTGGTTCCTCTGGTTCTTCTGGCTCCTCTGGTTCTTCTGGCTCCTCTGGTTCTTCTGGTTCCTCTGGTTCTTCTGGTTCCTCTTGTTCTTCTGGTTCCTCTGGTTCTTCTGGTTCCTCTGGTTCTTCTGGTTCCTCTTGTTCTTCTGGTTCCTCTTGTTCTTCTGGCTCCTCTTGTTCTTCTGGCTCCTCTTGTTCTTCTGGCTCCTCTTGTTCTTCTGGTTCCTCTGGTTCTTCTGGCTCCTCTGGTTCTTCTGGTTCCTCTTGTTCTTCTGGTTCCTCTTGTTCTTCTGGCTCCTCTGGTTTTTCTGGTTCCTCTTGTTCTTCTGGTTCTTCTGGTTCTTCTGGTTCCTCTTGTTCTTCTGGTTCCTCTGGTTCTTCTCTTCCTCTCTGCTGCTGGTCGAAAAGAAGAGAAGTTTGGTTCCTAACTGAATCTGCAGCAGGACTTCAGCTTTAACACAAAGATTAGCAGCAAAACATTACAATAAATAAAGTTTTTTTAAAGACAGAAGGGAGCTGAACTGACAGACAGGAGCCGACTGAACCATCAGTTTCAACTGATGTTTTGAGCTTTTTTAGAAAGCATCTCTTCAAATAGAATTTCTCCATATTTTTGTGTAATAAACATAAAATAAGAACTAGATTGAGATTTAAAAACCAGTTGCTTCTAGTTTTACTGTAATAATAAAGCGGTGTGTGTGTGTGTGTGTGTGTGTGTGTGTGTTGGTTCTGCTCTTTCGCTGTAATGACCCTCTTCCTTTGAGCGATGCTCCGTCACCACGGATGCGGTTGCCATGGAAACTGGATGCTGAATAGAGGCAGTGGCGTAAAGAAACTGAGAGATGACTCTTAAAATAGCCTCCCATCAGGAGCACAGCTCACACACACACACACACACACACACACACACACACACACACACACTCACACACACTCTCACACACTCACACACACTCACACACACTCACACACACACTCACACACACTCACACACTCACACACACTCACACACACACACACACACACACTCACACACTCTCACACACACTCACACACTCACACACACTCACACACACTCACACACTCACACACACTCACACACACACACACACACACACACACACTCACACACACTCACACACACTCACACACACACACACACACACTCACACACTCACACACACTCACACACTCTCACTTCCTCAGTCAACTGAGGAGTTTGGCTCAGAGAAGAGTTTTCCAGCAGCGACTCGACTGACTGACTCAGAACATGAAACCAGCTGACTGTGATGTGATCGATCATCAGTCTGATCGATCATCAGTCTGATCGATCAGCAGCATCTCTGTCTGTTCTGTCTGTTCTGTCCGTTCTGTCTGTTCTGTCTGTTCTGTTCTGCTGGTTCCTCTCTGTCAGGCAGGCTGGAGACTCTGTTGTGTTCAGGTTCTGCTGGGAAAGTCCGATATCCGGGACTTCCCACCCAGCTGCTTTCACTTTATATTTTGTGGGAAAATCAAACCTGGAAGACAAACGCTAAACAACATGGCCGCCCTGCAGCTGATTAACTGAACTTCATTCACACACACGTTCGGTTTGTCTGCAAACTCACAGTGAAGCAGCATCTGTGTGTTTTCTGACACAAAAGGTTAAAGGTCACCGTCACAACCAAGGTTATTATCGTTAACGAAAACGAACGAAATAACGAAAACTAGGTGTGAAAAAACATTTTCGTTAACTGAAATAAAAATAAAAACGAGGCTTTACAAAAAAACGATAACTAACTGAAACTGTGTTGTGTGTTTACAAAAATAACTAAAATAAACTAAAATTATAGAGAAAATGTCTTTAGGAATGTCTTTTCGTCTTTGTCAATTTATTTCATACATTAGCCTAGTAGGTTGAATTTTTGAATCTCGCCCCTGACAAATACCCCATATTACAAAAACAGACTAAAAGTATCACTGAAACTAATCAAAACTAAACTAAAACTAAGCATTTTCAAAAAATAAAAACTAAACTAGCAAACCCGCTTTAAAAACTAAAACTAAACTGAAATTGAAAACAAAAAGTCAAAAGAAAAACTAATGAAAAATGCAAAACTATAATAACCTCGGTCACAACTTGGAAACTCAGGGAGTTCATGTGTGTCTGATATCTGATGGCACATGAACACACGATCATAACCTGCCTTCCACCCAGTGCATGCTGGGAAACCGTCCAGACCCCCTGAGAAGAGATGAGCGAGTGAGGAGCGTGAATGAATGTTGGTCGAGAGATCAGTGACATGATCATCTGTCACCAAGTCAGTGCCTGGCTCCAGGGCTGCCGGCAGCAGCAGTGGGCGTGTGTGTGTGTGTGTGTGTGTGTGTGTGTGTGTGTGTGTGTGTGTGTGTGTGTGTGTGTGCGTGTGTGTGTGTGTGCGTGTGTGCGTGTGTGTGTGTGTGTGTGTGCGTGTGTGTGTGTGTGTGTGTGTGTTGGCCTTGAGGAACAGACAGAAGGAGCAGGAGCGTCATGTCGTACTGACGTCACTAGTCTTGGCTGCGGTGCAGCAACACAACAGTCCCGCTGCGTCAAGTCACACACAGTTAGACACAATTCCGGAAGTTGGGCGATTTCTTCCCTTCAAAATAAAAGCGGGATTTTTTTTTCATATTTTTCAACACAGAGAGAAAATCAACAGAGCGGTGGAGGAGGAAGTTTACAGCACAACGTTCCCCCCTGCATCATTACAAACACAACTCACTTCCACAGCCAGGAGGCGTCAGGGTGTTAAGCTCCGCCCCTCAGAGCCCAGACTCCACCCTGCTGTCAGCTAACTGGAAATAGGCGAAAGAAAAGTGAGAGACTCGTTTTTTTATATATTGTCAGAATCTGCTTAGTCAAAGTTCTGTCTTCCACTATTTTTTCGCATATTTACAATTATTTTCTTCGTTCAATCGGCATAAGTTTCATCCGACTGGATTTCGGTGTTCCACTTGTTCAGACTGAAAGGTTTAATAAACATAAAGAAAGAGATTCACTTCAAAACAATTCAGCAGCAGGACTAGTTTTTTATATATTGTCAGAATCTGCTTTGTCGGCGTTCCTTTATGTGCTAGAAGTGGTTTTCAGACTGTTCCTCCAGACAATGGCAGTGAATGGAGAGAGAAAAACACAATTCTCCAGTCTGCTCTACCGGAGCAACAGATCACAGAATCACTGATTTTGGGGTTTTATCATGGAGGAAGAGACACGACCCAAGACTCTACCAGAGTCACACAGAGCTTTAAACAGATTTCATGTTTCACATTTATTTTTAGTTTTTCTCAAACAACAACAACAACAACAACAACAACAACAACAACAACAACAACAAAACAGGTTTCCAGTGGTGAAATGTAACTAAGTACAATTTAGAGGTACTTGTACTTTACTTGAGTATTTCCATTTCATGCTACTTTATACTTCTACTCCACTACATTTCAGAGGGAAATATTGTACTTTTTACTCCACTACATTTATTTGATAACTTAAGTTACTAGCTACTTTGCAGACTTTGATTATTAATACAAATTATAAATCAACTAATAAATTATGATATATTTTCATAGGTTAAGCTACCCAGCAGTATATAAAGTAATTAAAATTAGCTCCTCCTTTACTAGCTGCAACATTAAAGTGATGAACACATTAATGCATCAATAATTACAGTCCAGTAACATGATATATATGATTCTGAAATGGGCCATTCTGCATAATGACTACTTTTACTTTTGCTACTTTAAGTATATTTTGATGCTAATACTTTTGTACTTTGACTTAAGTAACATTTTGAATGCAGGACTTTTACTTGTAACAAAGTATTTTTACACTGTGGTATTTCTACTTTTACTTAAGTAAAAGATCTGAATACTTCTTCCACCACTGCAGGTTGCCACCATAGACTGTAAAAGGTTACCACAGGTTTTATTTTGAAACCTAAGACCGGAAGTCGTATTGTTGTATTGAGTCTAGCTTGACTCTGGTCCAAAGTACTGAGGAGGCGTCTGTCCAAACAGGAAGAAACTAGGAAAAAACAAAGCTAAGGGACGAGTTGGTGGTTTGTAGGCGCGCATCACAGTCTGCGGCTCGTGGAGAAACAACCAGGCGGGTTTACAAACTACTTTTTCCGCCCAGACGGACTTCCATCGCTCTCCGGTGAACTCTTTAAATCAAGTCCGCATTCAGCGCCGTTTGGGGGCTGACGCACCAGCAGAAGGCGGGGGGGGGCGGCACGGCGGAGAGCTAACGTTAGCTTTAGCACGCTAGGCTAACGGCGCTGTACAGATTCACTGAAGAAAAACCGAACCATGAAAGTTTCTGTGGTGTTAAAGCGGCGGCTCGGGGCCGCGCTGGTCGCCGGAGGCCGCTGAGCGGACAGCAGCAGCCGAACAGCGGGACTTCACCTCCGAGTAAACAAGCGCTGCTCGCAGGTAGCAGCTAGGTTAGCATCGCTAGCTGTTAGCATTAGCTGTGTTCAGCCTGTCAACAGGGACGAGCCCACCTGAACTCACTTCATCTCCGGAATGATAGTTTACCACCTTTTAGGTTGATATGAATCTTTTTGACATATTCATAACACACATTTTAATAAGCAGCATCAAACTGGTTTAAGTTAGATGCGGATAGCGTCAATTAGTGAGAGGGAACAGACTGGATTTCTGCTTTTCTGCAGATATAATTGATTTTTTTTTTGTTTTTGTCGGTAGTCGTTAGCCTGGAGGTCCTGGTTAACTTTATTTCCCGTCACATCTCGGTCTGGGTGTTAGCATGGAGGCAGAGCAGCCCGGGATCAGCAGCTCAGCTCGGTTACATAACAGCAGGTCGGGACCGGAGCTGGCAGCCCGCTGCTGACGCTCACACCGCGCGCGCAGCTTCCACCTTCTGACGGCAGACATGGAGGAGATCTGACTCTGCTGCACCGGACTGAACGAGAGACGAGATTTGAATGAAGATGGACTCCAACCCGCTGATTAACGGTAAGAAACCCGCAGCTCGACCCGGTGATGCAAATGATGCGGTGGGTCCCGCCGTCCGGTTTGTTTACACGCCGCCGCCGTGATGCCGTGTGAAGCCTGGTGTGTTTGTGCGGAAGCCTTCCTGTGTGCCAGGCAGGCGGCAGAGAGGCAACAGGTGTGATGGAGCGGGTCGGTCCCCCGCTGCAGGTCTGCATGCTGCAGCCGGGCCTGCAGGGCCGGGAGCCGGGATCAGATCAGGGATCAGGATCCACTGGATCTGATCTGCTGCTGAATGTGGGTCTGATCCCAACTTCTGGATGTAAACACTAAACTCTTCTGTTCTGGTTCAGCTGAACTGGGTCAGACCCTCTGAGGCTGCTCATCAGTCTGAGATGATGTTGTGAAGTGTTGATTTTCTCTTTTGGTGAACTCACTTTCCCTCAACCTGCTGCAGTTGGTGATTTCCCAGAATGCCTTTCAACAACCACCAGAGAACTTGTGTGGACTTGTTGCATCCAGCTGTTGGTTTGACATGCAGGTGGAGAGAGAGAGAGAGAGAGAGAGAGAGAGAGAGAGAGAGAGAGAGAGAGAGAGAGAGAGAGAGAGAGAGATAGTGATAGAGAAGGCAACACAGAGGGGGGGGGGGTTCTTGTGGGGAAAACATGTCTTTTAGCTGCAGTGCATGCTGGTCTCTCTCCTGCTCCTGCAGTGCATGCTGGTCTCTCTCCTGCTCCTGCAGTGCATGCTGGTCTCTCTCCTGCTCCTGCAGTGCATGCTGGTCTCTCTCCTGCTCCTGCAGTGCATGCTGGTCTCTCTCCTGCTCCTGTGGGTGGAGAAACTGGTCTCTCTCCTCTTCTCTGATGGATCTCTCCCTGTGTGATTGTTGAACGTCTCTCTTGGTGCAAAATGGCGGCTCTAGAAAGAAGCCCTCGCTCTTTGATCCTGAGGGACTGACACCAAAACCTGACGTTTACCGCTGAGGTTTTACATCCTGAAACATTTTCTCATATCAAACTGGAAATATCTGGAGGTGACGTCACCTCGTCTGTGATTGGCCGGTTATCCAGTGTTCCGATGTAATGTTCATCTCATTGAACTGAATGGTAATGTTCGGTGTGATGTCAAACAAAACTGAAAATTTTCAAATAGTATTCCTTAAAGCTCCATGTTCTCTAGAGTTTTATTTTGAGTCTTTCTGTCCATTCAAAGCTGTGTGTGTGTGTGTGTGTGTGTGTGTGTGTGTGTGTGTGTGTGTGTGTGTGTGTGTGTGTGTGTGTGTGTGTGTGTGGTGTCATGAACCAAAAACTCTCTCAATCCATTTCTCCACGTTCATTTTCCAGCATCTCTCTGAGCCTTACCAAGAACAGGCCGTTTCTGTCTCCGTGTCTTTAAGGCTCATTAATATTAACGACCCCTCCGTTCCCATTGGCTAACCGTTTCCAGAGTGAAACGTGAGACTCCGCGGCCCGGCGGCTACAGGTAGGGAAAACTCTCCGGTAATAAACGACGACAGCCGCTCAACCGCTTTGAAAAAAACTCTTTGTTAGTCTGTTATTTCTTACAAAAATGATAATGAGCGAACCTTTGTGACATCACAAAGTTACAGAAGTCCAAACGGCTCGTTTAGAGGCTCGCTGCACTAATATGGATTGTGTGGATTTAGTTTTGATACTTTCACCATGTTTAGATAGACCATCCAACTCCTTTATCACCACAGAGGAAGAGGAGTCCTGCTTTACATGATGTGGAGCTTTGAGATGTTTCATACCTCAGTTTTTAAACAAAATGAGCTTGTTCTCATCAGTTCAGACAGCAGGATTGTGTCTCATGATTTCCCAAAATCACCAGTTCATCACCATATGATTCACTGAAAGACCAGAAACCAGAATACATATTATAATCCAGATCCGTTTGGTCCAGATGGAGCTGGAGATGC
Organism: Centroberyx affinis; assembly: GCF_046629955.1. NCBI lineage: Eukaryota > Metazoa > Chordata > Actinopteri > Beryciformes > Berycidae > Centroberyx > Centroberyx affinis. The sequence continues at coordinate 20,197 of NW_027281826.1, forward strand.
TTCATGTGAGGAAACATCAGTCTGAGCTGCAGAGAGAGAGAACACTGGTTCAGCTGCTGATGTTCAGATGAACAGAAGATATGAAAGACAGGAGGAGGAGGAGGAGGAGGAGGAGAGACTGGTGAGACAGGAGGAGGAGGAGGAGAGACTGGTGAGACAGGAGGAGGAGAGACTGGTGAGACAGGAGGAGGAGAGACTGGTGAGACAGAGAAGGAGAGGCTGGTGAGACAGGAGGAGAGACTGGTGAGACAGGAGGAGGAGAGACTGGTGAGACAGGAGGAGGAGGAGGAGAGACTGGTGAGACAGAGGAGGAGGAGAGACTGGTGAGACAGAGGAGGAGGAGAGACTGGTGAGACAGAGGAGGAGGAGAGACTGGTGAGACAGAGAAGGAGAGGCTGGTGAGACAGGAGGAGGAGGAGGAGGAGAGACTGGTGAGACACAGGAAGAGGAGGAAAGACTGGTGAGAGGAGGAGGAGTAGAGACTGATGAGAGGAGGAGGAGGAGGAGGAGAGACTGGTGAGAGGAGGAGGAGGAGAGACTGGTGAGACAGGAGGAGGAGGAGAGACTGGTGAGACAGGAGGAGGAAGAGAGACTGGTGGGACAGGAGGAGGAGGAGGAGGAGAGACTGGTGAGACAGAGGAGGAGAGACTGGTGAGAGAGGAGGAGGAGAGGCTGGTGAGACAGGAGGGGGAGGAGAGACTGGTGAGACAGGAGCAGGAGGAGAGACTGGTGAGACGAGGAGGAGGAGGAGGAGGAGGAGGAGAGACTGGTGAGACAGAGGAGGAGGAGAGACTGGTGAGACAGGAGCAGGAGGAGAGACTGGTGAGACGAGGAGGAGGAGGAGAGACTGGTGAGACAGAGGAGGAGGAGAGACTGGTGAGACAGAGGAGCAGGAGGCGGAGCCACAGTAACAGGAAGTGGTCAGGAAACCACACTCTTCTTCTCTGGTGGGGAAGAGTTCACACAGCAGGCTGCAGGCGCTGAGCTGTTCAGTCTGTCTTTCTTTCTTTCTTTCTTTCTTTTCGTCTTGATTTCTGTTTTGATTTCTTTCTTTCTTTCTGTCTCTTTTTGTCCTTTCTGTCTTTATTTCTATCCTTCTTTCTGTCTTTATTTCTTTCTCTTTCTCTTCCAGTAAAACACTGAAGGAAACTTTAAAACAAGAAATTAACACACTGACATCTGACTTTTCAATCAGCTGGACTGGATGCATGACTGTCAATCACTCTGTGTGTGTGTGTGTGTGTATGTGTGTGTGTGTGTGTGTGTGAGAGTGTGTGTGAGTGAGTGTGTGTGAGAGCTCTCGCTCACACACACTCACACACACACACACACACACACAGATAGAGAGATGGAGTGAGAGAGAGAGGATGTGTTGGTGTATTTGCTCGTGTTGATAGATTTATAGATTTATTTCTGCAAACATGCATTTGCATGTGTGTCCCCACTTGCATTTTTGTGTGTGTGTGTGTGTGTGTGTGTGTGTGTGTGTGTGTGTGTGTGTGTGTGTGTGTGTGTGTGTGTGTGTGTGTGTGTGTGTGTGTGTGTGTGTGTGTGTGTGTGTGTGTGTGTGTGTTGACAGCAGCAGCAGAGGGTTCAGGATGTTTCAGTTTCGGTCTCTCCACTTTCACCCTGACAGCCTGCAGGCCTCAGAGGTCAGGGGTCAGAGGTCACAGGTCACAGGTCACAGGTCACAGGTTGGATCCCACAGCAGCAGCTGGTGGGCTGAACCTCTGCCTGCTGGACCAGAGCAGAGAAACATCTGATCCAGTCTGATCAGAGCTGGACAGCAGCTCAGTCTGAGCATTATCATCTCAGTGGAGCCACATGGTGATATGACATTGAAATTATGACACAATTATGACAACATTAACATATGACAACATTATGATACACCATTATGACACCATTATGACAACATTATGACAACATTATGACACCATTATGACACCATTATGACAACATTATGACAACATTATGACAACATGATGACATTATGACCCCACTATGACACCATTATGACAACATTATGACAACATTATGACACCACTATGACAACATTATAACAACATTATGACAACATTATGACAACATAACATTATGACAACATTGTGACATTATGACAACATAACATTATGACAACATTATGACAACATTATGACAACATTATGACAACATTATGACAACATTATGACACCATTATGACACCATTATGACAACATTATGACAACATTATGACACCATTATGACACCATTATGACACCATTATGACAACATTATGACAACATGATGACATTATGACCCCAC